>NW_021130928.1:0-3017 GCF_004193835.3 Ostrinia furnacalis
GACCTCTCTACAGATTTATTATAAGTATAGATTTTTTTGGAACTTTAAACTTGTTCTAGTAATTTAACAGTACTTAACGCTATTTTTATTTGTACGTTTTCTCTTTCTCATGGTCTAAAATAACTATTATTATTACATTCATTAAGTTGGGAATATTTAAACAAATAGCAGTATACCCCTTAAGAGCCTATTCGGAGTACGCCCGTAGAACTTCGAACGAGTGGATGAGAAGCCTTAATCTGCTTAAACGTATAGCTTTCAAATTAATTAAGGCATTAACATTCATTTGGTCACTGGTTTAAGTAAGCTGCTATACTTATATTTATTTATTCCAAACATGGCTACCAAAATGACATGTTATTTCGTATCCCGTATACAACTATAGATAACCTATTTTTAAAACTATTTGAAAAAGAATACAGCCTTCTTTTTATAAATATCTGGATGAGATGTGGCCAAGAGATTTTCTGCTATGGGTAAAAAAAATTACATATTATTTAAAAAATATCCCTCAATTATTTTACTTTAACTTAAACTCAATTAAAAACCAAAGGAAAGCGGGCCACGCCTTTTAAAAACTTATTAATTTTGTATATCCGCAATCAACACATACTCATTTGTACGAAGATTATTTTTAATCATAAATTGTTTGAATGAGATTACATTATCCAGGCAGACGTATAATTTCGATTTTATTGGACTCGTCGAGATTTTATTTAAAAAAGCAATTAAGAATGCAACTTAATCAAAGCGAATAACTGTTGTTGGTTGTAGTTATTATGTTATTTTATTAATTAATTTGATAATTAGTATTTATGACGTTTCCATAAATGAGAATCAATTATTTAAGCAATGGGAAATGTTTTCGTGGTGTATTGAACTCCTAGTTACTATACTTAATAGAATTCGTCGACTGTCTGTATCTCTTTATGTTCTTTTTAATAATAAGTATTTTTGAAATTTAGAATTTTCAGACAGCTTTTACCTTAAAAATTTATTTAAGCCATGGGATATTCAGATCTCTCTAAATAACCTAAGGCAAAATAGAAAAAATAGTTGCGTTAATTATGTTTGTCCTTTAATAACACGATCTTTGAACAGAGATTCATTGTCTTTGATAAAAAAAATATCTATAAATGATAGGTACTTCTCCATTATTATGTACCAAGTACCAACCCTTAAAGAATCCAGGAAAATATGGATAAATTCCTCGTCATATACCACATCAGGTAGGCAAGTTATAGTTGGCACTGCGGATTCCGTGCTACCCTCATGAGGCCCTCATTTACCGGCACTTTATATTCTTTCCACATCAGCACGATATTGAACGCGTACCTTTCCGTGTATGTGTAGGCACAATACAATCTCGTATAGATCTGGGCGATATTACTTGTGTGATTTAATTTTGGGTAAAAGAAATAGAAGTAGGAGACAAAGAAATTGATTTATAAAATGACAATATTCTGTATTTTGTAGTATTTATCCTTTCTTTTTTTCTCATGTATAGTGTACAATAAAGTGTGTTCCATAATGTTTAAAAGAGAAATTCTGGCAGAGCTGAAAGATGGAGTGATTAAAAGGAAAAAAATAAATCGGTGAGATCACAATATATTTACACAACTGTTATGTAGAGCGTCAATTTAATTAAAAAGTCGTAGTTTCTTCGATGACGTCAATATTAACTTTCATTATAGTTTAGTGTCCACCGATAGTACGGGTGATACGAGTGTTACTTTTGATCCCAATTTAAAATCGTGATCACTTTCGCCATTTCCAACTCTCTTTTGTTTGTAGTATGTGCCTCATGAGTATGTACTTGTTTGTGTCTACCAACACACTACCAGTCTTCTAATTTGGTTCTTTATAATATTCGTTCTATCTGGAATATAATTATAATAATTATATTAAGAAAAAGGTATTAAATTTCATTTAAGAAGGTCGGTGTCAAAATTTACATTCCATAGCATCATAATTGGGGAGGAAATGAACTCACTGAGAGCTTTTAAAGAACCCCTCGATGCGGGAGGGTCCTTTCAAATGTATATTAGGAGACTTTTATACTGGTTTATTTCTATTACTTATTTAGTTCGATGAAAGTACAAAAACTGGATTTTAGATTAAAAAGGTACTCTAAAAGTATTTAATTTTCTATCTCCACAACTTTAGACGCGTGAAAATCACATTCCAGTCACAAGTCTTGTCAATCAAGACCTCCCATTTATATGTAACCGTACAGAACAGGGGTCAATCTATATTACGAGTGCCATGCCAAGATTTTAGTAAATTAACATGCTTTAAAATATTGAAAACACTATAAAAGAACGTTCGGTAGTTTGGAGTGACATATAGAGTTTTTTTTTATTAACATGTAGGTAAGTTACAAAGCATTTGATGACACTCACAAAAAAAAATACTTAATTAAAAATACATATTTTGTTCATATTCAAGCTTTGTTCAGACTCTAAAAAGTCGACCATTAGGTTCAATGTTCCAACTTTGCGTGCTTTAAGACCAATAAGAGAAACAGCCTATATACTGCGATGCCTATGAACTAGCTGGTTATATTTTTGCTTATGTAATACTATTGGAACCATGTCGTCAAGGCTCACAAACTCCATGAATCCCAATGTACCGGAAAATATAAGAAGGTTATTTATATTCGGGGGCGGTTGGGCCGCGTTTTTCTATCGGATCATGCTAACGTAAAATACAAGGTAACTCTCCTATCAAAGTTATAGGAACTTTTTGATGTTTTGTATGGAACATAAACCGGGAATATTGACTGGTTTGGGATTAAATCTTGTAAGTTGAATGGAAAAAGTAAGTTTTAGGGAAATTCTGAGTGGGACGTGACACTGTATAAAACCCCAGGAATTTTTATGTATTTTTTTTCAGTTTTTCTGCGAAAAGTAACAAATCATCTGTGTATAATCAAACTTTCATTATGTCCATGTCATGTCGCTTACTTACATAATATTAAATTACTTTTTTCGACCAAATACCGTAGTTATTTTTGA
>NW_021130929.1:0-1220 GCF_004193835.3 Ostrinia furnacalis
CGATTCACAAGGATATAATCGATTAAAAATATTTATAAAATGTTCTGATACTTGCCTGTAGCGATTATCCAATCCTGGTTTCTACTGAAAAACTACTTCGTGGCAAGATTTTAATAAAATAATAAAATCTTTATCTTCTCTTTCACAATCTATAAAAGTTCATTTGGTCTATTATTAATGTGCTATGAATGAGAGTTTTCGCGATTGAAAAATCCGCGAGATGGCAATACGTAGACGCGAGGTCCAAATGCTGGATTACTAATGTTTGGCCAAAAAACGTTTCCCAAATTATCACATCGCAAACAACGTTTCGCAAATTTTCATTTGGCAAATTCTCATTTGGCAAAGCAACTTATTGCAAACTTTTAATTCGCAAATGTTGTTTTTGGCATATTATTGTTTAGCAAATTATTGTTTGGCAAAGTATGGTTTGCCAAATGTTTCATTAGGCAAAAATATTTCACGATAAACTATTTACAAAATAATTTGATTGGTGCATAGTAGAATGGATACAAATTAGCTTGTGGTTATTATTTTGTTTAGTGGGTAGTTAATATAAAATTTGTTCTACATTAATTTCCTTATTTCTTTCTTTTCTTTATTTTTATCGAAATTTCTAAACGATTCATTAACAATAGAGGTGATTCATTAGGGGTCACTGTTCTAACCTAACCTAACCTACTTTTTTCTGTAATACCTACTTTTTGCAACCATACTATTTCCTGCAATGTTTTACATAAAATTCTTGTGAAAACCATGATCATGTGCCTTATACATTGATTTGTGGTTAACGGTGGGTAAGTATGTTAAGTGTCAATTTGACCAAACAAATTATTTGGGATATAATATTTGGCAACATAAAACATTTGCTATATAAACATTTGCCAAGTAAAATTTGGCCAAATGATAATTTGACCAAATAAATTAGTTGCGGAAAGTACAGTTGCTAAAAGTTCATTTGGGTAATGAAACTTTGGCGATAAGTTGTTTGCGAAGTGAAATTTGGCGAAAAGTAATTTGGCCAAACGGAAGGATACCCCAAATGCTGCATGATTGGTGGATATCTGTCAATGTCATGTCAAAAATAACCAATCATGCAGCATTTGGACCTCACGTCTACGTATTGCCATCTGGCGGATTTTTCAATCGCGAAAACCCTCATTGGCATAGATTATGAGAGACTGGCAACTATACTAGGTTGATATATGTTTCTCACACTT
>NW_021130931.1:0-983 GCF_004193835.3 Ostrinia furnacalis
CTAATCAATGTCATACCATTCACGATGAAGTAGCCTCAGTCCATCAACTAAAGCATTGGCAACTTCATGAAGGTTTAGTTTATACAACCCTGATGTCGACAAGCAGTTGAGTTCGATCACCCGCAACTCCCCCGAGTCAAGTTCAGCAACATCCAGTACATAAGCATGGTCCATTTCCGTCAACCCCAAAAGTATGGGCCCCAAAAACTGCTGAATAGCTACAAATATTGGGGTGGCATCAACATTCTCTGGCTCTTGTTCAAACCCATACGAACTAATGCTCTTAACTACACCCTGACTAATAAGGCAGCGATACTCCTTTTTTATCGATTGCTCTGGCGCCACCCAAAACAAACTGGAATCAGAGGTGCCAGTGTGCAGTTCTAAATACTGAACCCACTGGTCGAAGTAAGCTGCTTCGACGAGTTCGGCCTCACACACCTTTAGCGCTTGATCTGGCCTAAAGAACAACTTATTTGGCACTGGCCCCCCTGATGCCATCAGGCTTGCCAGTGCGTCAAATCCCCATGCCTTTATATCTTGGCGAGGAAGCATCACCGCTTTAGCGTTTAATCTTGCTTCCAATGGTATTTGATGCATGTATTTGTGACAGTAATGCAAATTGCTGTTAAAGAATGGCGCGAGATCGCCACCTTCAAACCAATCTTTGGTTTGACGAACAAAGGAAATGCTCCCCATAACGCCGGTGATCCCAGTTTTCGACAGGCTACCCCAAGAGAAATGTTTACCAAATCCAGCATGTTCAAATTTAAACAGACCAACGTCAACATGATCCCCCAAAGATAGCAACGCATCTGCCAGGTCTTGACAATCAAAGCCACCCGCATTTGTTTGTAGCACGACACCGATATTCATAATTATTCCTCACGGTAAATTCTCAGTTACTCAAAACACACCGAAGGGCCGAGCGTCAATGTTGGAATTGCTGTTTAAAGCGCTTGGCATTGGCAGCTTGCACCTGT
>NW_021130932.1:0-1396 GCF_004193835.3 Ostrinia furnacalis
CAGGGTGGAAACGATAAGTGATCTCACGCGATTATTTCTAAACTGTACAAGATATCGAAAAACTGGTTACTGATCCTGAAAGAGCTTCACGAGCTCTTTCCAACGGTTTAAGTAATAGGTTACAGAATTAACTGGATTTATCCGAAAATTCAATGTTTTCAGCCTCCATACGAAATGTATGCCAGCCACACAATATTAGAAGTGTTAATTTTTTTTAATAAATAATAAACCCTTAATATGAACTCGTAAATTGCATTCTTATTTAAAATTATTCATGGAAAACATTGGTTTTAGGCTTTACTTGCTATAATATTATCAAGACATGAGTGCCATGACTGTTGTAGTACTAAATGTATGGAAGCAGGCAACATTGAATTTTCGGATAGATCCAGTTTATTTTGTAACTTATTATTGGTACCGTTGGATAGAGCTCGTGAAGCACTTTCAGGATCAGTAACAAGTTTTTGGATACCTTGCATAGTTTTTAATATTATGTGGTTTTACTAAATGTATGGAAGCTGGAAACATTGAATTTTCGGATAGATCCAGTTTATTTTGTAACCTATTATTGATACCGTTGGATAGAACTTGTGAAGCACTTTCAGGATCAGTAACCAGTTTTTGGATATCTTGTATAGTTTCGAAATAATCGAGTGAGATCACTTATCGTTTCCACCCTGTAGAAGCAAAACAAGGAGACAGGATATTCCACGATCCTGCACAAAACCCTAAAAGAAATACCTCTCACCGAGGCACCCATCGACAGAATTCCCTGTGTTCACATCTTCGATTGGAGATATAATATCCAGCTTACGGCGGAATCGCAAGATTGCTCTGGAATCAATGAAGTTAGGATATACACTGACGGCTCCAAAACCCAAAAAGGAGCTGGTGTCTTCTCGAATTACCTAAATATACTAAGAATATGAACATCACTAGATAAACACAATACAATTTTCCAAGCAGAATGCAATCAGAGCAGCACAGGTGGTTGCAACCATAGACATCCGAGGTCTGAATATAAAAATAATCTCAGATAGTGCAAGCAATACAAAGCAACTTAATATACTACATTATAATACTTATATTGGAATGCCATGACTCGCTCCTAAGTCATTGCAGACGCAAATGGCGTTACCCTGCACTCCTGTGGATCAAAAGGCACAGTAACTCCTTGAGCAACGACGCAGCAGATGAACTGGTCAGAAGGGAATCGTACACAACGGTATTTGGTCCGGAACAATAATAATGCCGATACCATAAGCACAGATCAAGACCTGGCTGCGCTCCAAAATAGAAAAATAACACCACACAGAATGGAAAGATTGTGAAAGATGCAGGCAAACAAAAGATGCAGTTGTGCATATACAGGGTGTTGATTTCAATACCCGCCATA